>NC_057797.1:545831224-545831520 GCF_018294505.1 Triticum aestivum | reverse complement strand
CGAGCTACTGTTCATCCACTGTCGACCTCCTCCAGCCTCCACCTGTGACTATTCATCCACGGCTCCTGTTCATCCAGCCTCCACCGCGCGGTACTCCACCGGCTACTGTTCAACCAGCCCTCTCCACGGGCTCCTGTTCAACCACCCCTCCACGGGCTACTGTTCATCCTGCCCTCCACCGTCTACTGTTCATCCTGCCCTCCACGGGGTGGTCCTGTTCATCCAGCCCTCCACGTGGTCCTGTTCATCCAGCCCCAACCGGCTCGATCGATCGGGGTCCTGTTCATCCAGAGGCA